>NW_027414608.1:0-15037 GCF_964106895.1 Numenius arquata | reverse complement strand
AGGCCGGGCGGAAACGGGGCGGGACACGGTTCAGAACTACATGTCCCGGCGTGCCCCGCGGCCGGAGCGGATATCCGACGGGAGGGGGCGGGGCCAAGCAGCGCCGCCGGGGGCGGGGAACGGGAGCGCAATGGTGAGGAGCGGGGCGGGGGCTGGGGGCTGCCCCGGAGGTGGCGGGGCTGGGGGAGGCCTTGGAGGGAGCATTGAGGCGTCCTGGGGGCGGGGCGGCTTGGGGGGGAGCTCCCCTAGGGCACCCCGTTATAGCGTCCCTATAGGGAAGGCCTCTTGGGGCGCCCGACGGGATGGGACAGCCCAGGGGGAGCCCCATAGCGTGCCCTATTATAGCGACCCTATGGGGGGGCCCGGGAGGCGGGGGGGGGGGGGGCAGCGGTGTGCCCCATGGGGCAGAGCAGCTTGGGGGGGGGGGGGGGCTTTACAGGGTCCCTATGGGGAGACACTTGGGGGGCACAAAATACCCTCAATAAAAGGAGAGGGGAGGAGGGACCCCCTCCAGCCCTGCTCTGCCACCCCATTTTGCCCCCCTAACCCCCCATTTTGCCCCCCAACCCTCCTTTTTGCTCCCCCCCCCCCCCATCCGCCTGGTGCAGATCCGCTTCATCCTGATCCAGAACCGGGCGGGGAAGACCCGCCTGGCCAAGTGGTACATGCAGTTTGACGACGATGAGAAGCAGAAGCTGATCGAGGAGGTCCACGCCGTCGTCACCGTCCGCGACGCCAAACACACCAATTTTGTGGAGGTAACGGCCCCAAATCCCTCCCTCCTCCCCCCTCCCCTCTTGGTTTTTTTGCCCCTTATCCGGGAAATGAGTCTGGAGCTCTGGGATCAGCCTCGAGTCCGGGTTTCCGGCTGTGCTGGGCTGCATCCCGCTTCTCCCAGTCCTTCCAGTTCCCTTTTTTTTTTTTTTTTTTTTTTTTTTTTTTTTTTTTTACTGTTTCTCCCCCAATCCTCCTTCCCAGTTCCGCAACTTCAAGATCATCTACCGGCGCTACGCGGGGCTTTACTTCTGCATCTGCGTGGATGTCACTGACAACAACCTCGCTTACCTCGAAGCCATTCACAACTTCGTGGAGGTGAGGAGACACCCCCTCCTCACCCCCCTCCCTGGGTTTTAATTACTGCAGCTGCGCTAACGAACATCCCCTCGTTATCGCGTGGCCACATCCTGCCCCTCCCTCTCCCCCCCCTCCTCCCAGGTCCTCAATGAATATTTCCACAACGTCTGCGAGCTGGACTTGGTCTTCAACTTCTACAAGGTGAGGAAAAGGGGGGTCCAGGGATTCCCTTCCTGCCCCGGGGGGGTGGTACTGGGGGAGCCCCACCCTTGCCCCCCTGGCAGGGGGTCTGGGGCTGCCCCCCTCACGCTGCTGGGGCCCGGCCGCAGGTCTACACGGTGGTGGACGAGATGTTCCTGGCCGGGGAGATCCGGGAGACGAGCCAGACCAAGGTGCTCAAGCAGCTCCTGATGCTGCAGTCGCTGGAGTGAGCCAGGACCAAACCCCCCCCAGCCTTCCTTACCCCCCCCCCCATCCTCCTCGGGGACCCCCCAGGGGGGTGGCACAGGGCTCTCGGTGTTGTGTGTGTCCCCCACCTCTGTGTCCCCGTCGCGGTGTTGTGAATAAATGTGGCTGTGATGTGCGCGGCCCCCCCTGCGCTGGTCGGGGGAGGAAGATCGGCCTCTGCTTCAGCATAAAAAGGGGGGGCACGAGCTCCTTCCCCCCTCTTTGCTGCCCTGGGGGTGGGGGGCTCAGCCAGGCCAGCTTGGGACGGGGGGTCACTGTGCCCCCCCTCCAGCCCCTTTTCGCTCCTCTGCCTTTGTCAGTGGCTCAGGGGACTTTGGGGTGGCCAGGGACTACTGGGGGTACCCCAGGGTGACTGGGGACAGGTAGGGTGGCAGAGGGACCCCCAGGAATGGGCTGGGGCTGAATGGGGAACTCCTGGGGCCCCGAGAGTGGCCCGAGGGACCCTCAGGGTGGCATGGGGACCCCTGGAGTTAAGTTGGGAGCTTGGGGGTGGCCCAAAGGGGCCCCCCAGGATAGGATGGTGGACCCTGAGGGGGGCCCGGGTGGCAGAGGGACCCCCAGGGAGCTGCGGGGGTGAAGCTTTGGTGCAAAGGAGCCCCGCGGGTGTCACCAGAGAGTTTATTGTCACTGGAGGAGGGGGGGGGACACCCCGCAGGGCCCCCCCTCAGTCCTGCCCCAGGCGCTTGATGTCGGGGTTGGGGTATTCAGGGTTCTCGATGGCTCCCGGCCCGAACTTCAGCTCGAGGAAGGCGCGGGCGTTGTTGGGGGCCATGGCGGTGAAGCCAGCGAAGGCCATGGGCACCCGGGGCTGGAGGAAGCTTTCGGGGAACTCCACGTCCTGGGGGTGCCCCAGCCAGGTGTCCTTGGTCATCACCCCCCGGCGGGGGTAGAAGGGCCACAGGTCCACGTGTAACCGGTTGCTCCGGCTGTAGTGGACGCGGTAAAAGTCTCCCTCCGCCGCCTTCTCCCACAGGAAACCCTCAGTGTCCTCCACCGGCTCCCCTGCCGCCGCCGCCGCCAGCCACCGGCACTTCCCCACATCCTCACGGTAAATCCCCAAATCCACGTCATAGTCCCAGGGGATGATGTCCCCGAGGCGGGCGGCTCCCAGTAAGGACCCCCCCTCTAACCAGTACCGTACCCCGGCGGCCTCCAGCGCCCCGGCCACGTGCCGGGCTGTTTCCCGCAGGGCCCGGAGGCAGCACGGGGGGGTCCAGCGCCCAGCCAGCAGGTACTGGGGGGTCCGGGCGTGCACGGTGCCGAAACACCGCGCCGTCTCCTTGCTGCAGCCGTACCAGCGCTCCCCCCCGTCTGCCAGCACCTCCCGCTTGATGCCCAGGTCCCGCATTAGCTGCTGCCGCCGGCTTTCCCCCAGCTTCTCGGCTTTCCAGCGGCCGTGGGGGGAGACAGGGGGCCGGCGGGGGGCCGGGAACGCCGCTGGCATCACTCGCAGCCCCCAGCCCCTCAAGGCCGCCTGGATGAAGATGGCGGTGGGCACCGGCCGCGCCAAGGGGAAGGGGAGAGCGAAGAGGTCACGGGTGCGGAGCAGCAGCACCGCCGTCCCCTCCACGGCCCCGCAGAGCCCCGCTTCACCGGGGCTGTACCGTGCCGTCCAGGCCCGCGGCTCCACCCGCAGCTCCAGGCACCGCAGCGGCACCGTCCCCACCGGCGCCACCGCCAGCCGGGTGTCACCGGGTCCTTCCTCCAGCGCGTCCCGCATGCGCTCCAGCAGCCCAGGGACAGCGCGGGTGCCGTCGGGGACCAGAGCCACGTGGCGGGTGTGGACGTGGAGCTCGAGGTGCACCGGGGGACGGTCGGCCACGGGGCGCAGCAGCAGCAGCCGGACCCCCGCCGGTAACGGCACCGGTGGGTACGGTGCCACTTCAGCGGCCACCAGCACCGGGGCGGGTAAGGAGGCGAAGGACCGTGCCGTCCCCGCCAGGTCGTTCTCGAAGTCCTCGAAGTCCCGGAGGAGGACGGTGATGCCGGGGACACCGCGGGGAACACGGCAAGAGGGTGGTGACCCCCCCGGCCCCCGCCAGACACAGAAAAGGAGGAGGAGGTTGAGGACGATGGCCCCCCCCAAGGCGGCCTGGCACAGCGTCACCCGCATGCTAGGGCTTGGTGGGGGGGGGGACGGACCCTCCTAATTAGCCTCCCTCGCTAATTAATTAATGAAACACACCACCACCACCACCCCCCTTTCCTCCCCAGCTGTGTCCTACCAGGGCCGTGAGTGGGACGGTCTCACCGGGGGCTCGGCGGCGCTGGGGGGGGGAAAAGAGGCGTTAATGGGGGAAATGTGTTAATAAGGGGACCCGTTAACAAAGGGACTGATTAAGGAGGGGACTCATTAATGGGGAGAGCTGTTAATGAATGCCCCCATCGGGGCATTCCTTCCCCCTCCCCCCTCTCCCCCCCAGGCTGAGCCTGGAGCGATGGGGGAATGTGTTGCTGTGGCAACTCCATCCCTGGTTGCTATAGCAACGGGATGCGGGGGCCCTATGCCCCTCCCCATCTTTAAGGGCAGCCCCTATATATATATATATGGGTTGCAGGTGTTGCTGGTCACATCGCTGTGGGCACCTACAGGTGCCACAACTATAAACAGGACAGGTACCTATAGATGTACAGGGCCCATAGGTGTGCCCAGATATAGGCACCCCCACGTATAGATGTGTGTACGTGGGCCTATACCCACACCTGTGTGCACATACGCACACCTATATACTTCTTTCTATATACTTTCATAGAATTGTTTCCATGCCTATACAGCCCTATGTACCTCTGTATATACCCCTATATACATACACCCCTATATCCTCCTACACGGTCCCCCTGCCCTGCCTGTGCACCCCTATAGGCATCTCTACCCTGTGCATCTCTACGTGCACCTATAGACACCCCGATGTCTCATGTGCCCGTATAGAGTACCCCATGCACGGCTTTATGCTGTGTGCCCTGGCACAATCCCCTATACATCTCCATACAGACAGGAGAGCCCGTATGTGCCTCTCTGCACCCCTATAGACACCCCTATGCAGCCCTCCGTGCACTCTCAGACACCTATACGCATCCCCCTATGTACTCCTATACATCCCCATGTACCCCCAGACACCTCCTGCACCCATATGTACACCCTGGTGCCCCCACACGCCCTGCCCCCATCCCCAATATACCCCTATAGCCATCCATACCCCCATGTACCTCTATACGCTCCGATACATCCCCCTAGTACCACACATATGTCCCTGTGCTCCCCCGTGCCCCCTCTGCACCCCCCCAAACCCCAGTGCACCTCCACCCATACACACCCGTATAGCCCCCATACGTGCCCTTGCCAAGTCCTCTATAACTCCCTTGCCCTACAAAAGCCCCCATCCCCTATAGCCTGTGCTCCCTGTCCCCTATACCTCCCTTAGTGACCCATACCAGCCTGCCCTATAGCCCCCATGGCCCCATTCCCTACAGCCTACCCCATACCCTATATTCTCCCCATGGTGCCCTCTACCCCTTCCCCTCTATACTCCATTCCCTATAGGCTCTATACCACTCTCCCCTATGTCCCCCATCCCCTATAGTCCCCCTATAGCCCTGTCCTCTAAGGCCCGTTCCCCATAGCCCCCATCCCCTATAGTCCCCCATGCCCTATAGGTCCACCATGCTCTGTAGACCCCATCCCAAATAGCCTCCCCATCCCCCATCCCCTCCTATCACCCCTCATCTATAGCCCCTCCCCCTCCATTCCCTATAGGCCCCCTTCTCCTATATCCCCCATGTCCTCCCCAGCCCCTATAGCCCCTGTATCCTGCAGTCCCTATACCCCCCCATCCCCTATAGCCCCTATAACCCCATCCACTATAACTCCATCCCCTATAACCCCATCCCCTATAGGTCCCATACCCTTGTCCCCTATAAACCCTACACCCTCATCCCCTATAGCCCCTGCCCCCTATACCCCCCAGTCCCTATACCCCTGTGTCCCCCCATCCCCTATAGCACCATACCCTCTATATCCCCCATACCCCCTATATTCTCCATAACCCCTATATCCTCTATACCCCCGTCCCCTATAGTACCGTACCCCCTATAGCTCCCCTATAGCTCCCCTATAGCACACATCCCCCCTCTCCCCCCCCGCCCCCGGGCGCTGTTGCCGCGGCAACGGCGGCCCGGCCCCGCCCCGCCGCTTCCGGCTCCCTTTCTGGCAGGAAGCGGCCGCGGCCGCGGCCCGGCGGCTCCCTTTGTGGCAGCCGTGATGGCGGCGGAGCGGGCGGCGGCGGCGGCTCGGGCCCAGCCGCCCCCCGCCGGGCCCCCCGCCGGGCCCCCCCCCGGCCCCGGCCCCGGCCCCGAGCCGGCGGGCCGCGGCGCGCTGAGCCTGCCCGGCATCCTGCACTTCATCCAGCACGAGTGGGCGCGCTTCGAGGCCGAGAAGGGGCGCTGGGAGGCGGAGCGGGCCGAGCTCCAGGTACCGGCGCCGCCCCCGGGACACCCCCCCCCCCGACTCCCCCTCCGCCCTGCCGGGACCCGCCGGGGGTTACCGGGGCCGCCGCCGCCGCCGCCGCCGCCATCTTGGGAGGAAATGGCCGCCGTGCGGCGGGAGCGGGGGGCGGGCACCGGCGGCACCGCGGCGGGGGCGGGGAGCCGGGACCGGGCACCCCTGGCCCCGGGGTCGGGGATCCACGGCCCCGGGACACATCAGCCTCGGGATTGGGCACCCCCCGGGATGGGGAACCCCCAGGCCCGGGACCCCCCAGCCTCGGAATTAAGGACTCACCGCCCCGGGACTGGGGATCTCCCGGTATTAGGGACCCCTCAGCCTCGGTGTTGGGGAAACACCGGTAGTGGAGACCCACGGCCCCGGGATTGGGGACACTCAGCCCCGGGACCCCCAGGCCCAGGTATTGGGGACCCCCTGGCCCAGGACTCTCTGGCCCTGTTATTGGGGATTCCCGGGTATTGGGGAACCCGCAGCCCTGGAGCTGGGGATCCCCAGGCCTGGGACCCCCCAGCCTCGGTACTGATGAACCTCCGGTATTGGGGACCCCTAGCCCTGGAACTGGGAATCCCCCGGTATTGGGGATCCCCGGGACCCCCCCCCAAGCCTCGGTATTGGGGAAGCCTCGATATTGGGGATCCCCAGGTATTGGAGACCCCTCCACACTGGGACCCCTCAGCCCTGGTACTGGGGACCCCCAGGATCGGGGATCCCCCAGCCCAGGATCGGGACCCCCCCAGTCCCAATATTGGGGTCCCCCTGCAACCTGGTATTGGGGACCCCCAGGCCTGCTATTGGGGATCCCCAGACCAAATAACGGGGATGGGGTCACCCCATCCCGGAGCACCAGCTGCACCCCGCTCCCTGCTTCTGGGGAACCCCTCACCTCTGTCACCAAGCCCCTGGCTGGTGGCACTGCTCCTGGGCCACCAGCGTCCCTCCTGGGGCCACCAGCATCCCTCACGGGGCTATCACAAGCCTGGGACTAGTGGCACGGCTCCTGGGGCCACCACCATCCGTCCCAAGACTAGCACTGAGCTCTGGGGCCACCACTGTCCCTCTCAGGACTGGCACTGACCTCTGGGGCCTCTGCTGTCACTCCTGGGGCCACCAGTGTCCCTCCCAGGGCTGTCACAGAGCCTGGGACTAGTGGCATTGCTCCTAGAGCCATCAGTGTCACTCCTGGGGCCATCACCAGTGTCCCTTGGAGGGCTGGCACTGAGCTCTGGGGCCATCACACCCAAGGCCAGCCCTGGTGCCACCTCCTGTCCCATTGAGTGGAACCATTTGTCCTCGTGTCACCCACCGTCCATCCCCCCAAAACACAATGTCCCCCCTGCAGCCCCCACCCTTGTCCCTCAGCTTTTGCGTTCGGGAGGGGAGGGTGTGCGGTGGTGTGTTGTTTGGAGGGGGTGCTGGTGGCCCGAGGGCTCGCTGTTACCTTGTCCCCGCCGTGTCCCTGCAGGCGCAGGTGGCCTTTCTGCAGGGTGAGCGCAAGGGGCAGGAGAACCTCAAGACAGACCTGGTGCGGCGCATCAAGATGCTGGAGTACGCCCTCAAACAGGAGAGGTGGGTGACACCCTGAAACTCAGCAGCCCCCCCTGCTCATTTTGGGGGTCACCATCCCCTCCTTGTGTCGGGGGGCCACCAGCCCCCCTCATTTTGGGGTCACTGTCACCCATGTGTGTCCCCTGCTCCCTCCAGGTCCAAGTACCACAAGCTGAAGTTCGGCACTGAGCTGGCACCGGGGGAGAAGAAGCCGGAGGGGACAGAGCCAGGTGAGTGTCCCCATCCCCATGAGGGGTAACACGGGTGGGTTTTGGGGTGCCTGACACCCCCCCACACACACTGTGTCCCCTTGCAGTGTCCAACGGCCCTGCGGAGGTGACATCACTGGAAGGTGGCCCGCTGGCCTGGAAGGAGGGCCGGCAGCTGCTGCGGCAGTGAGTGGGGGACTTTGAGGAGGGGGTGGTGGTTTTGGGGTGCCCTGAGCACCCCCTTTCCCTATGTGTGTGTCGTCGTCCCCTAGGTACCTGGAGGAGGTGGGGTACAGTGACACCATCCTGGACATGCGGTCACGCCGCGTCCGCTCCCTGCTGGGCCGCAGCCCCCCAGCCCCCCTGGCGCCCGGCAGCCCCCCACCCGCCGACTCCCTGCTGGTGCGGCGCATCGAGGAGCAGATCCAGAGGTGAGAGCTGCCGGTGGGACACAGTTTGGGTGGGAGGGGACCTGAGAGACCACCCAGTGCCACCCCCTGCCCTGGGCAGGGACACCTCCCACCAGACCAGGTTGCTCCAAGCCCCCTCCAACCTGGCCTTGAACCCCTCCAGGGATGGGGCAGCCACAGCTTCTCTGGGCAACCTGGGCCAGGCTCTCACCACCCTCACAGCAAAGAAGTTCTTCCCCAGATCTCATCTCAATCTCCCCTCTTTCAGTGTCAAACCCTTCCCCCTCCTCCCACGGCTCCCCTCCCTGATCCAGAGTCCCTCCCCAGCTTTCCTGGAGCCCCTTTAGGGACTGGAAGGGGCTCCAAGGTCTCCCCGGAGCCTTCTCTTCTCCAGGCTGAACCCCCCCAACTCTCTCAGCCTGTCCTCACAGCAGAGGGGCTCCAGCCCCCCCAGCATCTCCGTGGCCTCCTCTGGCCCCGCTCCAACAGGTCCATGTCCTTCTGCTGTTGGTGGCCCCAGAGCTGGAGGCAGCACTGGGGGGGGGGTCTCCCCAGAGTGGAGCAGAGGGGCAGAATCCCCCCCTCGCCCTGCTGGCCACGCTGCTGGGGACACAGCCCAGGGTGTGGGGGGCTTTCTGGGCTGCCAGCACACGTTGCTGGCTCATGTGGAGCTTCTCATCCACCAACACCCCCAAGTCCTTCTCCTCAGGGCTGCTCTCCAGCCATTCTCCGCCCAACCTGGGTTTGTGCCTGGGATTGCCCTGACCCAGAGGCAGGACCTTGCACTTGACCTGGTTGAACTTCATGAGGTTGTCACAGTCCCACCTCTCCAGCCTGTCCAGGTCCCTCTGGATGGCACATCCCTTTCCTCCAGTGTGTCACTGTGCCACACAGCTTGGTGTCATCGGCAAACTCGCTGAGGGTGACTTCAATCCCACTGTCCACATCATTGATGAAGATATTGAACAGTGCTGGTCCCGGTACAGACCCCTGAGGGACACCACTGGTCACTGATGTCCATCTGGACATGGAGTGGTTGACCACCACCATCCAGCCAATTCCTCACCCGCTCACCAAACCCATAGCTCTCCAGTTTAGCAGGGTGGGGGGTTTTGGGGTGTTTTAGGGGTTCGCTGCCTCCTCCCCCCCCAACTCCGTTGCGGTTCTTCCCACCCTCAGGAACGCCGGGAAGGAGACAGAGGAGCGGGGGGGCAGTGGGGGCCTGGAGCAGGTCTCCTTCCCGCCCGAGGACGAGGACAGTGATGAGGACGATGATGCCGAGAGCCTCCTCCCCCACGCCCAGCCCCAGCACAAGAAGCAGCGAGTCAAGGCAAGCGGCTCCCCCAGAACCAGGGGCCCCTTAGGCCTGGGGGGATCCCCTAAAACTGGGGCTCCCCCAAGCCTGGAGATCCCCTAAATTTTGACATCTCCCAAACCCCAGGGTAGTCCCTCAAACCTGGAGGGGTCCTCCAAACCTGAGAGTGTCCCCCAAATCTGGGATGACCCCAAGCCTGGGCATTCCCCAAACCTGGGGATCCCCCAAACCTGGTCTTTTTCCAGACCTGGGGGGTCCCCTCTAAATCTGACGCATCCCTCAAACCTGAGGAGTCTCCCCAAACCTGGAGATCCCCTAGACCCCAATGTCCCCTAAACCTCAGGGGGTCCCTTAAATCTCGCATCCCTCAAATCTGGGGGGGGTCCCCCAAGCCTGGGGGTGGTCCCAACCCTGGACATCCCTCAAACCAGAAGGGGCGTCCCCCAAACCTGGGGGTCCCCCAAACCCCAGGGTATCCCCCCAAACCCAGAGGCTGCAGGGGAGCAGCCCTTGTGCCCCGTTTCCACCCTCTTCTCTCCTGGGTGTTTCTGGGGTCCCCCCAATTGGGCTGTGACCCCCCTGTCTCCCCACTCAGCTCACCCCGAAACCTCTCCTGCCTGAGGTGGAGGATGACGATGATGATGACGACTCGGAGGATGCCCTCAACGAGTTTGATTTCCTGGGCTCCGGGGAGAACGGGGCCGGCCGCCGGGCCGTGGAGGGCGTGGAGCTGGGTGAGCAGGGCCAGGGGGAGGAATGGCAGATTTGGGGGACCCTCCTTGAACCTCCACCTTGGCACCAGACCTCCTGACCCCCATGTCCCCACAGAGAGCCACCGGGGCCGGCTGCGGGGGATGCTGGCCGACCTGCAGGATGTGGATGGGCTCCCACCGAAACCTGCCACTGTGGGGCCACCACGGCCTCACGAAGGTACAGTCCTGGGGGTCCCTGTGAGGGGGTCCCTTTTGTCCCCTGTGGGGGCGTCTCTGTCCCGCAGGGTCACACCCAGCCACTCCCCTCCACAGGGTCTCTGGGTATCTCCTCCGACGTCTTCATCATGGACAGCATCGGCAGCAGCGCTGTCAGCCTGGGGGACCTGGCTGACCTGACTGTCACCAACGACAACGAGCTCAGCTGTGATGTGAGTCACCCCCCCGTGTCCCCACGGCGTCCCCCGACCTGCCCCGAGGGTCCCCTGGGCTCTGCCATCCCCACGGTGTCCCCCAGTGTGTCCTGTGCATTCCCTGGGCTCTCCAGTCCCCGTGGTGTCTCCTGACCTGCCCTGAGTGTCCCCTGGGCTCTGCTGTCCCCATCATGTCCGTAGCCCCCCCAGAACATCCAGCTTGGACCACCCTGGTCCCCATGATGTCTCTTTGGTCCCCCTGGTCATCTCCTTGCCCTCTAGCCACTGAAAGCCACCTGCCATGAGCTCCAGCTGGGGCCATGGGGTGCCACCACCCCTTAGCCACTGTCCCCTGCCACTGTCCTCTGTGCCCCCACAGCTCCCGGAGGGCCGGGATGCCCTGAAGAAGACGTGGAGCCCCAAGTTCACCCTGCGCAGCCACTACGACGCTGTGCGGGGCCTGGCCTTCCTCCCCGCCGAGGCCGCCCTCATCACCGCCTCTGAGGATGGCACTCTCAAGCTCTGGAACCTCCAGAAGCCTGTGGCCCCCAAGAAGTGGGTCTTGGGGTGGTGACAGGGGTAGGAGGGAGAGGGACATCCTCTCGGCGCAGTTGTCACCCCCCCTCTTGTCCCCTTTCCAGGAATGCGGCGCTGGATGTGGAGCCGGTGTACGCTTTCCGCGGGCACAGGTGAGGGGCAGGGACACACGGGCCAGTCTGGGGGGAACAGGTGGCTCTGGGGACACCCCTCTTACCTTGTCCCCATCCCCGCAGGGGTCCTGTGCTCACCGTGGCCATGGGCCGCGACAGCGCCCTGTGCTGCAGCGGCGGGGTGGACGCCTGCATCCGCTGCTGGCGTCTGCCCGACCTCGACATGGACCCCTACGACGGCTACGGTGGGTGTCCCCTCCCCTTCCTGCCGTGGGGGGGGGCGTGGGGTCGGGGGTGACACAGGTGACATCCACACCCGCCAGCCCCACGGCGTCACCCCCTTTGGCTGCGGCATCGCCGCGGTGTGTTTCCCCTCCTGGCTGCAGTGCCACCCCCCCTATCCCCACCCCGAGGTGACCTTTTCTGGTGTCCCCAGACCCTGGGGTGCTCAGCGGTGTCCTGGAGGGTCACAGTGACGCTGTCTGGGGCCTGGCCTTCAACCCGGCTGGTGACCTCTTGGCCTCCTGCTCCGCCGATGGCACCGTCCGCATCTGGGACCCCCGGCGCGAGGAGGGCAGCTGCCTCAGCACCTACGACGCCCAGAGCGGTGAGATGGGCAGGGGGGGCATCCCCTTGGCCTGGGGGACCTCCCGGCCACCCCTCTGTTTACCCTCCCTCTG
This sequence comes from Numenius arquata, assembly GCF_964106895.1. Lineage (NCBI taxonomy): Eukaryota > Metazoa > Chordata > Aves > Charadriiformes > Scolopacidae > Numenius > Numenius arquata. The sequence continues at coordinate 3,062 of NW_027414608.1, read as the reverse complement.
TCCCCCTTCCCGCAGAGCATGGCGTCCCCACCTCCGTCACCTTCTCGGCCACCCAGCCTGGCCACACGGTGGCCGCTTTCCGGACGGGGGCCGCCGTGCTCTACGACGTGGAGGCGGCTCGACCCATCCTGGTGCTTGAGGCCCGGCCGGGTGGCGGTGAGTGAACCCCGACAGGTGTCCCCCCGTGTGTCCCCCCATGTCACCATCCCAGTTGGGACCTTGATCCTGATGTCCCCAAGCAGGTGGCAGCCAGGTCAACCAGGTGGTGAGCCACCCCTCGCAGCCCCTCACCATCACCGCCAGCGATGACCGCGGCATCCGCTTCCTCGACAACCGGACAGGTTTGGGCGGGGGGGGGGCTTCGTTAGCCCTAATGAGGCTGGGGTGGGGGGAGCTGGTGACATCCCTGTCACCCCTGCCACCCTCGTTTCCCCGCCTCCAGGTAAAGTCGTGCACTCCATGGTGGCCCACTTGGACGCCGTCACCTGCCTGGCCGTCGACCCCAATGGCGTCTTCCTCATGTCCGGCAGTAGGTGTCCCCAGCCCCGTCCCTGTCCCCAACCCCATCCCCCTCACCACCACCACCACCACCTTCCTGCTGCTCGACTGTGACACGAGAGCGTCAGGTCTCAGCCCTCTCCTGCCACCCTGTGTCCTTTGCCATCCTTGCCATGCAGCCCATCCCTGCCACCCCCTCCCCTTTGTCACCACCCTGGGGTGACCCCCCCCCCCGCCGTCTCCCGGCAGGTCACGACTGCTCGCTGCGCCTGTGGCACCTGGCCCACAAGACCTGCGTGCAGGAGCTGACGGCGCACCGCAAGAAGCACGAGGAGGCCGTCCACGCCGTCGCCTTCCACCCCAGCCGGGCCCTCAGCGCCAGCGCCGGCGCCGATGCCCTCGCCAAGGTCTTCGTGTGACACCGGGACACACACACACACGCACACACACACACACACACACACACGGTGGTGGCAGGGTGGCCTTTGTCACCTTCCCTGCCCGGGGAGCCGAGTCTGCTGGCTCCCTGTAGCTCGTGACACCCCAGGGCAGCCTCGGCGCTCTCCTGCCCCCCCCCCTCCCCCCGGTGTCCCCAGGGAGCCTGGCTGGGGGGTGCAGGGGGCACCTATGGGCTCCATATAGCCCCCCCCCCCGGGGGCACCTATGGGCTCTATATACTCCCCGGGGCAATTATGGGCTCTGTGTACCCCTCTGGGGGCGATTATGGGCTCTATATAACCCCCCGGGGCAGTTATGGGCTCTGTGTACCCTTCTAGGGGCACCTATGGGCTCCGTATACCCCCCCCAGGGCAATTATGAGCTCTGTATGCTCCCTGGGGCAATTATGGCCTCTGTGTACCCCTCTGGGGGCAATTATGGGCTCTGTATACCCCCCTGGGGCAATTATGGGCTCTATATACTCCCAGTGGGGCAATTACAGGCTCTGTGTACCCCCCCTGGGCAGTTATGGGCTCTGTGTACCCCTCTGGTGGGGGTGCTTATGGGCTTTATATACCCCCCTGAGGGGTACTTATTGGCCCTATATACCTCCCCTGGGGGCAGTTATGGGCTCTCTTTCCCCCCCCAGGGGACTTATGGGCTCTATATGCACCTGAGTGGCAATTATGAGCCCTATATACCTCCCCAGGGGCAGTTAAAGCCTCTACATGCCCCCCCCCCGGGGCAGCTCTGGGCCCTGTCTCGTCCCTGGGGGGAGGCTCTCCATACCCCCGGGGGTAGTTAAGGGCTCTGTGGCTCCCCCCTTCCCCCCGGGGCAGTTACTGGCTCCATCTACCCCCTGAGGGGACACTACATCCCCCTGGGGGCACCCATTGGATCTCTCTGCCCCGCAGGGGGAGCACTACATACCCCCCTGGGGGCAATTATGGGCCTTATCACCCACCCCCTTGCGAGGGGTAATTATGGACCTTAGAGACCCCCAGGGGCAGGTCGGGGCTCCATATAGCCCCCCGGGGGGGCTCTCCCCCCCCCTCCAGGGGCACTACACCCCTCAGGGGCAGTTCCAGCCTGAAGGACCTACCCCAGGCTGGAACCCTCCAAACCCCCCCGGGGGCCCCCCTTTGTATATTTGTACAGCCGTGATACCCCCCCCCCCCCCCGCCCCCATTGCCCCCCCCGGGGGCTCATCACCACCGCCTTAATCACTGTGTGATAGTCCGGGCCCCCCCCGGACCCCCCCCCCCCGTGCTGCCCCTTCCCCCCCCCCCCCCCCTCCAGATTGCCCTTTTTAATGCCGGTTGCTTTTTATTGTATATTTATTTGGTGTTGGGGGGGGGGGGGGGGGGGGGGTCGGGGGGGTCGTGCCTCAATAAAGCCCTTTGCCAAGAGTCTGGTGCTGCTGCTGGGGGGGGGGTGGGGGGGACGGGGGTGACAAGGACCCCCACCGGGAATTTGGACCCCTCAACACCCCTCAGTGCCCTCCCCCCCGAATCCCAATGCCCCCCCCCAGGATCTAATGCCTCCCCCCCAGCCCCCTCCTGCCCCACGGCGACCTGGTCTCCCCGTTTCCCCATTCCAGGGGGTCCCCAAGGGCTGTGTCACCCTTGTCCCCTCTTTCACTGCTCCCCTCTGTCCGCATGGGGGGGGCAGGACTGGCCGTGGGGCTGGATGAGGACATGGGGACACCAGGGTCGGGGGGGGGGGGGGGAATTGTCACGGGGATGAAGGGACATTGGGATGGGGACATGGGAGGACATTGCGGGGGGGGGGGCACAGGACCATGGGGACAAGGACATGGGGGTCACAGGGCATGAGTACCCAGGGATGGGGACAAGGGACTGGGGGGGGGACACGGGGCACCAGGAGTCACCAGGTCAGGAGGAGCCAGGGACGGAGAGAAGGGGGAGGGGGGGGGTCACAGGGGACACAGGGATGGGGACAGGGGGTCACAGGGACGTGGGGCTGGGGACTGGGGGGGGGGGGGGTCACAGGGATACGGGGGGGTCATGGGGACACCAGAGGTCACTGGGTCCTGGGGGGGATGGGGGGGGGGGGGGGGGCTCGCGTGAGGACCCCGGGGATGGGGGACAAGGGGGGGGGGGGGC